>NC_069504.1:1158082154-1158090020 GCF_027579735.1 Bombina bombina
AATAACACATAAATATATATGTATATACACATATTAACACATAAATATATATGTATATACACACAGTAATACATAAATATATATGTATATACACATAGTAACACATAAATATATATGTATATACACATAGTAACACATAAATATATATATGTATATACACATACTAACACATAAATATATATGTATATACACATACTAACACATAAATATATATGTATATACACATAGTAACACATAAATATATATATGTATATACACATACTAACACATAAATATATATGTATATACACATACTAACACATAAATATATATGTATATACACATATAAGCACATAAATATATATGTATATACACAGTAACACATAAATATATATGTATATACACACAGTAACACATAAATATATATGTATATACACATAATAACACATAAATATATATGTATATACACATATAAGCACATAAATATATATGTATATACACATAGTAACACATAAATATATATGTATATACACATAGTAACACATAAATATATATGTATATACACACAGTAACACATAAATATATATGTATATACACATAGTAACACATAAATATATCTGTATATACACACAGTAACACATAAATATATATGTATATACACATAGTAACACATAAATATATATGTATATACACAGAGTAACACATAAATATATATGTATATACACATAGTAACACATAAATATATATGTATATACAAATACTAACACATAACTATATATGTATATACACGTACTAACACATAAATATATATGTATATACACACAGTAACACATAAATATATATGTATATACACATACTAACACATAAATATATATGTATATACACATAATAACACATAAATATATATGTATATACACATAATAACACATAAATATATATGTATATACACATAATAACACATAAATATATATGTATATACACATAATAACACATAAATATATATGTATATACACACAGTAACACATAAATATATATGTATATACACATAGTAACACATAAATATATATGTACATACACATAATAACACATAAATATATATGTATATACATATACTAACACATAAATATATATGTATATACACATGGTAACACATAAATATATATGTATATACACATGGTAACACATAAATATATCTGTATATACACATAGTATCACATAAATATATATGTATATTCACATAGTAACACATAAATATATATGTATATACACATAATAACACATAAATATATATGTATATACACATAGTAACACATAAATATATATGTATATACACATAATAACACATAAATATATATGTATATACACATAGTACCACATAAATATATATGTATATATACGCATAGTAACACATAAATATATATGTATATACACATACTAACACATAAATATATATGTATATATACACATACTAACACATAAATATATATGTATATATACACATACTAACACATAAATATATATGTATATTCACATAGTAACACATAAATATATATGTATATACACATAATAACACATAAATATATATGTATATACACATAGTAACACATAAATATATATGTATATACACATAATAACACATAAATATATATGTATATACACATAGTAACAGATAAATATATATATGTATATACACATAATAACACATAAATATATATGTATATATACGCATAGTAACACATAAATATATATGTATATACACATACTAACACATAAATATATATGTATATACACATAATAACACATAAATATATATATACACATAATAACACATAAATATATATGTATATACACATAATAACACATAAATATATATGTATATACACATATTAACACATACATATATATATATACACATAATAACACATAAATATATATATACACATAATAACACATAAATATATATGTATATACACATACTAACACATAAATATATATGTATATACACATAATAACACATAAATATATATGTATATACACATATTAACACATAAATATATATGTATATACACATAACACATAAATATATATGTATATACACATAGTAACACATACATATATATGTATATACACATACTAACACATAAATATATATGTATATACACACATAGTAACACATAAATATATATATGTACATACACATAATAACACATAAATATATAAGTATATACACATAATAACAATTAAATATATACGTATAAGCACATAATAACACATAAATATATATGTATATACGCATAGTAACATATAAATATATATGTATATACACATAGTAACACATAAATATATATATATATACACATAGTAACAGATAAATATATATGTATATATACACATAGTAACACATAAATATATATGTATATACACATAATAACACATAAATATATATATACACATAATAACACATAAATATATATGTATATACACATATTAACACATACATATATATATATACACACATAATAACACATAAATATATATGTATATACACATAATAACACATAAATATATATGTATATACACATAGTAACACATAAATATATATGTATATACACATAATAACACATAAATATATATGTATATATACACATAATAACACATACATATATATACACATATTAACACATACATATATATACACATAATAACACATAAATATATATGTATATACACATATTAACACATAAATATATATGTATATACACACAGTAATACATAAATATATATGTATATACACATAGTAACACATAAATATATATGTATATACACATAGTAACACATAAATATATATGTATATACACATAGTAACACATAAATATATATGTATATACACATAGTAACACATAAATATATATGTATATACACATAATAACACATAAATATATATGTATATACACATAGTAACACATAAATATATATGTATATACACATAGTAACACATAAATATATATATGTATATACCCATAATAACACATAAATATATATGTATATACACATAGGAACACATAAATATATATGTATATACACATACTAACACATAAATATATATGTATATACACACAGTAACACATAAATATATATGTATATACACATAGTAACACATAAATATATATGTATATACACATAATAACACATAAATATATATGTATATACACATACTAACACATAAATATATATGTATATACACATAATAACACATAAATATATATGTATATACACATACTAACACATAAATATATATGTATATACACATACTAACACATAAATATATATGTATATACACATAATAACACATAAATATATATGTATATACACATAATAACACATAAATATATATGTATATACACATAATAACACATAAATATATATGTATATACACATAGTAACACATAAATATATATGTATATACACTTAGTAACACATAAATATATATGTATATACACATAGTAACACATACATTTATATGTATATACACATAGTAACACATAAATATATATGTATATACACATAGTAACACATAAATATATATGTATACACACATAGTAACACATAAATATATATGTATATACACATACTAACACATAAATATATATGTATATACACATACTAACACATAAATATATATGTATATACACATACTAACACATAAATATATATGTATATACACATACTAACACATAAATATATATGTATATACACATAGTAACAGATAAATATATATGTATATACACACATAGTAACACATAAATATATATGTATATACACATACTAACACATAAATATATATGTATATACACATACTAACACATAAATATATATGTATATACACATAGTAACACATAAATATATATGTATATACACACATAGTAACACATAAATATATATGTATATACACATACTAACACATAAATATATATGTATATACACACAGTAACACATAAATATATATGTATATACACATAGTAACACATAAATATATATGTATATACACATACTAACACATAAATATATATGTATATACACATACTAACACATAAATATATATGTATATACACACATAGTAACACATAAATATATATGTATATACACATAGTAACACATAAATATATATGTATATACACATAGTAACACATAAATATATATGTATATACACATAGTAACACATAAATATATATTTATATACACATAGTAACACATAAATATATATGTATATACACATAGTAACACATACATTTATATGTATATACACATACTAACACATAAATATATATGTATATACACATACTAACACATAAATATATATGTATATACACATAATAGCACATAAATATATATGTATATACACACAGTAACACATAAATATATATGTATATACACATAGTAAGACATAAATATATGTATATACACATAATAACACATAAATATATATGTATATACACATAATAACACATAAATATATATGTATATACACATAGTAACACATAAATATATATGTATATACACATAATAACATATAAATATATATGTATATAAACATAGTAACACATAAATATATATGTATATACACACAATAACACATAAATATATATGTATATACACATAATAGCACATAAATATATATGTATATACACATAATAACACATAAATATATATGTATATACACACAATAACACATAAATATATATGTATATACACATAATAGCACATAAATATATATGTATATACACATAATAACATATAAATATATATGTATATAAACATAGTAACACATAAATATATATGTATATACACACAGTAACACATAAATATATATGTATATACACATAGTAACACATAAATATATATGTATATACACACAGTAACACATAAATATATATGTATATACACATAATAACACATAAATATATATGTATATACACATACTAACACATAAATATATATGTATATACACACAGTAACACATAAATATATATGTATATACACATAATAACACATAAATATATATGTATATACACATAATAGCACATAAATATATATGTATATACACATAGTAACACATAAATATATCTGTATATACACATACTAACACATAAATATATATGTATATACACATAATAACACATAAATATATATATCTATATACACATAATAACACATAAATATATATGTATATACACATAGTAACACATAAATATATATGTATATACACATAATAACACATAAATATATATGTATATACACATAGTAACACATAAATATATATGTATATACACATACTAACACATAAATATATATGTATATACACATAGTAACACATAAATATATATGTATATACACATAATAACACATAAATATATATGTATATACACATAGTAACACATAAATATATATGTATATACACATAGTAACACATAAATATATATGTATATACACATAATAACACATAAATATATATGTATATACACATAATAACACATAAATATATATGTATATATACATAGTAACACATAAATATATATGTATATACACATAGTAACACATAAATATATATATATATATACACATAGTAACACATAAATATATCTGTATATACACATACTAACACATAAATATATATGTATATACACATAATAACACATAAATATATATGTATATACACATAATAACACATAAATATATCTGTATATACACATAATAACACATAAATATATATGTAAATACACATAGTAACACATAAATATATCTGTATATACACATAATAACACATAAATATATATGTATATACACATAGTAACACATAAATATATATGTACACATAGTAACACATAAATATATATGTATATACACATAGTAACACATAAATATATATGTATATACACATAGTAACACATAAATATATATGTATATACACATAATAACACATAAATATATATGTATATACACATAGTAACACATAAATATATATGTACACATAGTAACACATAAATATATATGTATATACACATACTAACACATAAATATATATGTATATACACATACTAACACATAAATATATATGTATATACACATAATAACACATAAATATATATGTATATACACACAGTAACACATAAATATATATGTATATACACATAGTAACACATAAATATATATGTATATACACATACTAACACATAAATATATATGTATATACACATACTAACACATAAATATATATGTATATACACATAGTAACACATAAATATATATGTATATACACATAATAACACATAAATATATATATATATACACATAATAACACATAAATATATATGTATATACACATAGTAACACATAAATATATATGTATATACACATAATAACACATCAATATATATGTATATACACATAATAGCACATAAATATATATGTATATACACATAGTAACACATAAATATATATGTATATACACATAATAGCACATAAATATATATGTATATACACATACTAACACATAAATATATATGTATATACACATACTAACACATAAATATATATGTATATACACATACTAATACATAAATATATATGTATATACACATAGTAACACATAAATATATATGTATATACACATAATAGCACATAAATATATATGTATATACACATAGTAACACATAAATATATATGTATATACACATAGTAACACATAAATATATATGTATATACACATAGTAACACATAAATATATATTATATGGGTTTAAGACAGAGAAGAAATCCTGAGCCAGGTATATCAGGATGAAAGACAGGGAATTCAGCACTCTTTTCAAAAAATATTTTATTTAGCTCAACAAAGTAAAATGAGGAGTATCCAAAAAATAAACCTACGTGGCCACAAGAGAGGACAATCTCTAGCATTTATTTATTTAGCGAGACATATTGTTTAAAAAAACAGATACAATATGTCTAAATACTATGGACCAAAAAATGTACATACAAAAGAAAAAATAAACACAAAATTATAATACAAACCTGACCGGTCAGGGGTTAGTGTGAATGCTTGAACATAGTACATATACTGACAAGGAGTTACAAAAGGTATACCAATATTACAGCAGATAGCTTAATCTGCTGTTTTTTAACATGTCAGACAGAGATATCTCATTGTATGAACCGTAGAGTAAATGTATTTCATAGGAAGCCTTTGTCAGACTACTAAACCCTGCTGCGAACGGCACCTTCAAGTATAAGGTTAATTGCCGGGCAGGTATAAAAATGGGATCTAAGTAGATACTGACATTGCGCCCAAGAAAATATAGTGTAACTATGGGCAGTACATATAAGGCATGTCAATGTCGTGTACATACATTTATATGAGCAGTTATATTAGTGAGACACACTTATTAAACTACTACACCCTGCTGCGTACGGCACCTTATTATATAAGGCTTAATGCCGTGCAGGTATATTGATGGGATCTAAGTAGTTATTAATAATGTATCTCAAAATATGTACATACGTCTGTTAGTAAGCAAGTAGCAAACAGTATAAGCGTAAGCATAGAAAATAGCTCAGCAGGAATGAGTAACGGACAGATAGTAGCATATATTTCTGTTAGTTGCTAGGCAGTCTCGTGCAAGCAGTCTTAAATGCATGAGGATGAAAAGTTCATGATAGGAATGGTAAGCATAAATGCAAAGTAGAAGACTGCATAGTAGTTTTGCATAGTGATGGTGTTATTTAGAGACTTGCAGTTTTACCCTTACACCCAGGTAGCGATATCCAGATCATATAAAGACGTGCCTATTTATCAGGCAAGAGTTATAATAGCATACGACCTGTTTCCTGCACA
>NC_069504.1:1158090520-1158115520 GCF_027579735.1 Bombina bombina
TGTTCATTTACAGATGCACACACGATTCCCCCTCCAGCACTATTAGGTTTTCTTTATGCCCTCCCCTCTGTATCTGCAAAGTTCGGATGTAGAGGTAAGACACAGGGGACTTGGCTATAATACTTGCTGCTGGGATCTAAGTGTGTATCGAGGAGATTGTGTTGAATGCGCTGTAGGAAACAAACTGTACTTGCCGGCTGTTGTTTGATCCGAGCGTCATTCACATTCCCTTCTCCGCACACATCAGATATGGGCGTGGCCTTACCGCGTTCCGCGTGCCTCCCCCCATCTTCGTCAGAGGCTATGCCCATACTGTCCATAATCCGAACTAATGTGTCACTATGTTGTACACGCCCCTACTGTTGATTGGATTAAACCAGGGGCGTGTAAACAATGGGTGTCATCTGCTCTGTATGCTATTGGCTGGTCTGCCGTAACATATATCTATTCGGCTAAAGTAACAATGTTCACAGCTAATTAATATTTAGACATATGTACAGACAAATAGCTAACAAACGGCTAGATTTAGAGTTTTGTCAGTAACGACCAGCGTAGCTAACACTGGCTTTTTTCCCCCCGCACCTTTTAAATACTGCTGGTATTTAGAGTTCACAGAAGGGCTGCGTTAGGCTCCAAAAAGGGAGCGTATAGCATATTTACCGCCATTGCAACTCTCAATACCAGCGGTGCTTATGGACGCGGCCAGCTTCAAAAACGTGCTTGTGCACGATTCCCCCATAGGAAACAATGGGGCCGTTTGAGCTGAAAAAAAACCTAACACCTGCAAAAAAGCAGCGTTCAGCTCCTAACGCAGCCCCATTGTTTCCTATGGGGAAACACTTCCTAAGTCTGCACCTAACACCCTAACATGAACCCCGAGTCTAAACACCCCTAACCTTACACTTATTAACCCCTAATCTGCTGCCCCCGCTATCGCTGAACCCTGCATATTTTTTTTAACCCCTAATCTGCCGCTCCGTACACCGCCGCAACCTACGTTATCCCTATGAACCCCTAATCTGCTGCCCCTAACCCCCGCCGACCCCTATATTATATTTATTAACCCCTAATCTGCCGCGCCCAACGTCGCCGCCAGCTACCTACAATAATTAACCCCTAATCTGCCAACCGGACCTCACCGCTACTCTAATAAATGTATTAACCCCTAAAGCTAAGTCTAACCCTAACACTAACACCCCCCTAAGTTAAATATAATTTAAATCTAACGAAATAAATTAACTCTTATTAAATAAATTATTCCTATTTAAAGCTAAATACTTACCTGTAAAATAAACCCTAATATAGCTACAATATAAATTATAATTATATTGTAGCTATTTTAGGAATAATATTTATTTTACAGGCAACTTTATATTTATTTTAACCAGGTACAATAGCTATTAAATAGTTAAGAACTATTTAATAGCTACCTAGTTAAAATAATTACAAAATTACCTGTAAAATAAATCCTAACCTAAGTTACAATTAAACCTAACACTACACTATCAATAAATTAATTAAATAAAATACCTACAAATAAATACAAATTAATAAACTAACTAAAGTACAAAAAATTAAAAAAGCTAAGTTACAAAAAATAAAAAAAATTAATTACAAACATAATAAAAATATTACAACAATTTTAAGCTAATTACACCTACTCTAAGCCCCCTAATAAAATAACAAAGCCCCCCAAAATAAAAAAATGCCCTACCATAGTCTAAACTTAAAATAGAAAAGCTCTTTTACCTTACCAGCCCTTAAAAGGGCCTTTTGCGGGGCATGCCCCAAAGCATTCAGCTCTTTTGCCTGTAAAAAAAAAACATACAATACCCCCCCCAACATTACAACCCACCACCCACATACCCCTAATCTAACCCAAACCCCCTTTAAATAAACCTAACACTAAGCCCCTGAAGATCTTCCTACCTTGTCTTCACCACACCGGGTATCACCGATCTGTCCAGAGGAGGCTCCGAAATCTTCATCCAAGCCCAAGCGGGGGCTGGAGATCCATCATCCGGCAGAAGTCTTCTATCAAGCGGCAAGAAGAAGTCCAGAAGAGGCTCCAAAGTCTTCATCCTATCCGGGCAGAAGAGGAGATCCGGACCGGCAACCATCTTCATCCAAGCGGCATCTTCTATCTTCATCCGATGATGAGCGGCTCCATCTTGAAGACCCCCGGCGCGGATCCATCCTCTTCTTCCAACGTCCTAAGTCCGAATGAAGGTTCCTTTAAATGACGTCATCCAAGATGGCGTCCCTGAAATTCCGATTGGCTGATAGGATTCTATCAGCCAATCGGAATTAAGGTAGGAAAAATCTGATTGGCTGATGGAATCAGTCAATCAGATTCAAGTTCAATCCGATTGGCTGATCCAATCAGCCAATCAGATTGATCTCACATTCTATTGGCTGATCGGAACAGCCAATAGAATGCAAGCTCAATCTGATTGGCTGATTCAATCAGCCAATCAGATTTTCCCTACCTTAATTTCGATTGGCTGATAGAATCCTATCAGCCAATCGGAATTCGAGGGACGCCATCTTGGATGACGTCATTTAAAGGAACCTTCATTTGGACTTAGGACGTCGGAAGAAGAGGATGGATCCGCGCCGGAGGTCTTCAAGATGGAGCCGCTCGTCATCGATGAAGATAGAAGATGCCGCTTGGATGAAGATGGTTGCCGGTCCGGATCTCCTCTTCTGCCCGGATAGGATGAAGACTTTGGAGCCTCTTCTGGACTTCTTCTTGCCGCTTGATAGAAGACTTCAGCCGGATGATGGATCTCCAGCCCCCGCTTGGGCTTGGATGAAGATTTCGGAGCCTCCTCTGGACGGATCGGTGATACCTGGCGTGGTGAAGATAAGGTAGGAAGATCTTCAGGGGCTTAGTGTTAGGTTTATTTAAGGGGAGTTTGGGTTAGATTAGGGGTATGTGGGTGGTGGGTTGTAATGTTGGGGGGGGTATTGTGTTTATTTTTACAGGCAAAAGAGCTGAATTCTTTGGGGCATGCCCCGCAAAAGGCCCTTTTAAGGGCTGGTAAGGTAAAAGAGCTTTTCTATTTTAATTTTAGAATAGGGTAGGGCATTTTTTTATTTTGGGGGGCTTTGTTATTTTATTAGGGGGCTTAGAGTAGGTGTAATTAGCTTAAAATTGTTGTAATATTTTTATTATGTTTGTAATTAACTTTTTTAATTTTTTGTAACAGCTTTTTTTTATTTTTTGTACTTTAGTTAATTTATTTAATTGTATTTATTTGTAGGTATTTCATGTAATTAATTTATTGATAGTGTAGTGTTAGGTTTAATTGTAACTTAGGTTAGGATTTATTTTTTGTAATTATTTTAACTAGGTAGCTATTAAATAGTTATTAACTATTTAATAGCTATTGTACCTGGTTAAAATAAATACAAAGTTGCCTGTAAAATAAATATAAATCCTAAAATAGCTACAATATAATTATTCGTTATATTGTAGCTATATTAGGGTTTATTTTACAGGTAAGTATTTAGTTTTAAATAGGAATAATTTATTTAATAAGAGTTAATTTATTTCGTTAGATTTAAATTATATTTAACTTAGGGGGGTGTTAGGGTTAGGGTTAGACTTAGCATTAGGGGTTAATACATTTATTATAGTAGCGGTGAGGTCTGGTCGGCAGATTAAGGTTAATACTTGAAGTTAGGTGTCGGCGATGTTAGGAAGGGCAGATTAGGGGTTAATACTATTTATTATAGGGTTATTGAGGCGGGAGTGAGGCGGATTAGGGGTTAATAACTTTATTATAGTAGCGGTGAGGTCCGGTCGGCAGATTAGGGGTTAATAATTGTAGGTAAGGTAGCAGCGATGTTGGGGCGGCAGATTAGGGGTTAATAAATATAATATAGGGGTCGGCGGTGTTAGGGGCAGCAGATTAGGGGTACATAGGGATAACGTAGGTGGCGGCGGTGTGCGGTCGGCAGATTAGGGGTTAAAACAATTTATTAGAGTGGCGGCGATGTGGGGGGACCTCGGTTTAGGGGTGCATAGGTAGTTTATGGGTGTTAGTGTACTTTAGAGCACAGTAGTTAAGAGCTTTATGAACCGGCGTTAGCCCAGAAAGCTCTTAACTCCTGACTTTTTTCTGGTGCTGGAGTCTTGTCGGTAGAGACTCTACCGCTCACTTCAGCCAAGACTCTAAATATCGGCGTTAAAAAGATCCCATCGAAAAGATAGGATACGCAAATGGCGTAGGGGGATCTGCGGTATGGAAAAGTCGCGGCTGCAAAGTGAGCGTTAGACCCTTACCTACAAGACTCTAAATACCAGCGATAGCCCAAAACCAGCGTTAGGAGCCTCTAACGCTGGTTTTGACGGATAACGCCAAACTCTAAATCTAGCCGTAAATGCGGTTACATATCATAACAGAACATTGATAAAAGCATATAGATATATGCAATTTAAAAACTTGTCCTAAAATTCATTTTATATACACAATGAACACATTAAAATTCATATTAATACATAATGGGATATAATATAGTTGATTCAGACCAAAAGATAAAAGCATATTATATAAGTTCGCATAGAATTAATCAAAGGATTTCATATGTCCGTTTCTTAAAGAGACATATGTGATATTTTTCATATAGAGTAAAATCACTGATTATTTATTTATAAATATTTTACCAGGAAAGATACATTGAGATTTCTCTCGTTTTCAAGTATGTGCTGGGTACACAAAGCATTGCATTGATACAATGGGTACAATAATACAAAAACAATAATAATACACGATATATGCACAAAAATTTAACATAGACAGGTAGGAAATATATAATCAACAATGACAGGTGCATTCTGTTTTGAGATATGTAGAGAGGGATTTCTTAAAGGATATTAGGCATGGGGAAGGTTTGAAAGTGTGCGGGAGGTCATTCCATAATTGTTGTGCTCTGTAGTAAAAGGAGGATCGAGCTGCTTTCTTTTTGTATTGAGACAAGCTAAATAATGTGCTGTTATTGGATCGGAGGTTATAGGAGGTGGGAATAACCGGTGAAAGCATTCTGCTCAGGTAGGGTGGGAGCTTCCCAGAAAGGCTCTTAAACACAAGGCAGGAAAGATGGAGGGTACGTCTGGATTCCAGCGTCAGCCAGTTTAGTTCTTTTGGCATGTCACAATGGTGGGTCCTGTAGTTACATTGTAGCACAAAGCGGAAGAACGAGTTATACAACGTATTACGTTTATTAAGATGAGTTTGCGGTGCAGGTGCATAAACTACGTCCCCATAATCCATGATAGGCATCAACATTTGCTGTACAATCTTTTCCTTTAAAGTAGGGCTGAGGCAGGATTTGTTTCTGTACAGGGCACCTAGTTTCGGATAAAGTTTAGATGCCAGTTTTTCTATATATATATATTATAAACGAAGAGTATAGTAATATTGATATAGTTTTTTTGTATAGCCAATTATGAATACATAAATAATGATAAAAGGGTTATTCATTTTCTTTATGAGGTTCTTGTGGTGCTTCCATATATTGGAGCACCCTCCTTCATGATCTTAGATATCCAGAAAAGCAGTTAGATCAATGTTGCGGTTCAAACCCCCTGGACTCATAGTTTGTAACCTATGGATCCAGAAGGTTTCACGTTGTCTGAGTTGTAAAAGGCGATTACCCCCTCTCACATTCCTTTTTATATGTTCAATCCCAATGACAGTGAGACCTGTACTGTCCTTGTGTCACTAGAAAGTGAGCTGACACACCATGGGTGTATAAACTCGCCTCTATGTTTCTAAGGTGCTCGCTAAATCTTGTTTTTATAGAGTGTTTAGTACGCCCTATATAGATCTTATCGCACGAGCACCTTAATAGATATACCACATAGTTTGTTTTACATGTAATTAAATCTTTAATTTCATACTCCCTATCACCATTCATTGCCCCAAAAAAGTGATTATTGGGATCTATGTGGCTGCAGCAGGTGCATCCTTTTCTTCCGCACTTAAAGAAACCCTGAGCTTGTCTCTCTAGCCAATTTTTACCTATTTTGCAGGGTTTTAACATACTTGGACTTATTTCGTTTTTTACACTCATATTTCTCTTAAAGATCACCTGTCCCTTATTATTTAGTGTTTCTTTTAGAATTGGATCTTGCATGAGAATTGGCCAATGTTTTCTTATGGCCCCTTCAATATCATTTGCTGCTCTGCTATACCTGGTAACTAGTTGTACCTTTCATTTTCCTGTTTTCTCATTATCTAGATTTTTTGTCTTTTGCTTATTGATAAGTGCTTTCCTATCCATTTTTTCCACTTTATCTTTTGTATCAAACCAACAGCCGGCAAGTACAGTTTGTTTCCTACTGCGCATTCACACGATCTCCTCGATACACACTTAGATCCCACAGCAAGTATTATAGCCAAGTCCCCTGTGTCTTACCGCTACATCCGAACTTTGCAGATACAGAGGGAGGCATATAGAAAACATAATAGTGCTGGAGGGGAATCGTGTGTGCATCTGTAAATGAACAGACATACCTCATATGTTTGAGGGAACTTTTGTGAGTGAGCAATTGTTGTTTTTATATTTTCAATAAAGTGTGACCAGTTTTTACTACACTAAGATCGTGGATGCGCTCTTTCTCTTTTCGCTTTCTAGAGAAACATTTCTACATATTTCTAACAAAGCCTGGGAATAGACACCATTGGGCAAAGAAGGAGCCCCATTTCATTGGTTTGGATTAACACAACAAGTACTATTGACTTGAATCTTTACATCTTCGCTATTTGAAGTGTTTTTTTCTGTCAAACATTGGAGAGTGTGGCGCTGTCTTAAGGTTTGGAAGTGAACTGGTTAAAGTGAATGGGAAGGAGGTCAGTGGTCTACGTGTGCTACCATGACCTTGCTCCAAAAGAGGAATGATACAGGTAAGGGGAGCTATGGTTGTACTTTCCATATTCCCACCTTCTTTTAAGGAAAGAAGCAGAATACATCTATTCTTTTAAAACTTTATATCCATATGGATTAAATATGGAGTTTGACCTAAACTTCCGAATCTAATCTTAAAACTTCTTTAATAAATCCAAATCAAGATAATTGGATAATTCCCTATTCATAATCTTTATAGGAAGACTATATTTCACTTTAAATTTACCCATCTAGCTACCCTTTGAAGATATTTCATTTCAAGAAAAACTTATCGATATATTAAAAATATCAATATTTATTCATTCTCAACACTATTAATATATGTATCATATGAAAATATTATCTATCATTTATATTTATATTATATATTCTCAGATCTTACATATAATTTGAGACCATATATATATGTACAATTTAGTAAAATTTAGTTTAATATAAACATTAGGAACCCTCAATCACATATTCCCCTAGACACTATCCGTAGGGGCTAATACCTTATGGGATATATCATTGTGTGTAAAGATTCAATAGTAGAAATATTTTTCTTGTCAACATCATATCATACATTCAATTATACCATACACCCAAGATACCTACTTTAAGGCTCTTATAAATAACCAACATTTAATAGTATTATTTTTTTTTTATCTATCTACTTATTATGATTTTTATTTATTCATTCATAATTAGAATAATGTTAGAAAATGAAGTTAGAATACCCATTTGAATATTTTACATCTTATTACACTAGTATATTTGTAACCTAGGAAATCACAACCAATAACTACATTCATTCTACAAATAAATCCTAACTTTTATATCACATCATAGACCATTATCTAAAGTAGCAAGTTAGTTCAATGTTCGTTTCTATATAGAGATAAATCAGTATCTGATTACAGCTACAATTACATACAAATATATAACAGCGAAGCATATACCAAATAGCCTATTAGTTGAATTTCGTTAAGACCAATATGGTTTATAGCAAATAGTAATGTCTACAATTTGAGACATAAAACGTTCACAAGAGGCTGCAAAAATTAAAAGACATATGTTATTAGATATATATATATATACAAATTATTTTGCAAAAACAATTTGAACTAATTATGTATACAACACTTGTATTTGCGTGTCTTAAGATTCTTTAAGGGATCGCCCGTTATTTTAGATTTATTATAACTGATTTAATGTTTTATTTTTAGTTTTTATTTATTATCAGTTGATATCAAAATAAGCCATTGCTTTGTCAATCTTATATGGATGAACCACTTGCAACTTTGTCTAGATTCTACAAAATTATAAACAGCTGTAGCTGACTGCTCCACGACCTGATAGGTTAATACAGATTCAAAAACCTCCAATAGGAATACAATTTCACCCTTTAAAAGCAACACTACCTGCACATTTTGGGCATCTTGATAAAGGCTACGGCCGAAACGCGTAGATTTGCCCTCTGAGTGATCACAAAATATTGCATCATTTTTGGCTACTTTTTAGCTATTTAGTCAGCCATTGAACTCTGCCGGTTCCTTAATTTTTAAGGCAATTAAACCGATAAATCAAGGCTATTGCTAATAACACACCTCCAGTCTCCTGCCAAATAGACTGCAGAACGACCTCGCCTGGAACCTGAAACTCCTGCAAACCTTACGAAGGTAAACAGTTTCAGTACTTTAAAGAAAAAATCAGCATTTATCCAGACTGCTGGAATTTCAAACACCACATAAAATTGAGAGGAATCCAGTGAAGATTACAGCCAATACAATCAGCGTTTACAATTTTCACTAACATCAAGCCTGGAAGCTGAAACTCCTGCAAACCTTATGAAGGTAAACAGTTTCAGTACCCTAAAGAAATCCTGCATGTGACAGACCCCTCTGTCAACCTCCCTATGGATTATGGATTCAGGCATTATGTTAAGTCACCCTGTGCCCATTATAGGTACAGGGTGCAAATCCAACAGTACTGGAGGGGTTAACTTCAGTTTTGAGTAACTGTTAGTTTTGAGTAACTGTATTGTCTAAGACAGTTGTTGTTAGCAGTTGCACCAGTTTTTAAGCAGTGGCTAGAAGCAAAATAAATAGCTGATTTAGACTTAAACTTGGACTGAATTATTTAGACGACATTTTTAAGATGAGGATGTCTCTGCCTAACTAAAAGATATTGCGGATCCTACTGCCTCTCCGCTACAATTGGTGGCAAGCGACGGGTTAGTCCTCATAGCCCAGAAGACCAACTACACATCCGGACCTAATGGGAATACAGTATGAAAGGCTGAAAAGAGCCACCATTAAAGACCTGCTAGAACAACGGGGCAGACAAGCCAGTAACCTCAGGAAGAGGGAGATTATTACAATACTGACCGAGATGGACGGAGTACCAGGTTCCGATGGAACCAATGAGCCCAGCATATCAGACAGAACTCCCGAAGAAGCAAGCTTTGACCGGGCGGTTAAAATAAGACTGGCACATTATGGCCCCAACCCGACTGCCGAAATTATCGACCGGGTCATAGCTGCTGTGGAGGCCAACCTACTTCGCCAAAGTGGCGCTGCAGCAGCCCAAGTCACAGCAACCCCAGTGGAAAAGAGAAAGGTATATTTTGCAGCTTTTAAAAACTTCCTGGAAACAGAAGGAGAGATTGATGGGTACCTTGCGGATTTTGAGAGGCAATGTGCCCTACACAAGGTACCCGCAGAGGACTGGGTCACGATATTATCCGGAAAATTATCTGGCTGGGCCAGCAAGGTTTTTCGGGCCATTCCAGATGAGGAAGTCAGGGATTATAATGTTGTAAAAGAGACTCTGCTCTCCAGGTATGCGATTACACCGGAGGCATACAGGAGGCGGTTCAGAGACACTGTTAAACTAGCTGGAGATTCCTACGTCGAGTGGGCATGTAAGGTGCACCGCACAGCAGCTCACTGGATAGTGGGGTGCCAAGCCGTATCTGGGGAAGAGGTGCTGCAACTATTCCTGTTGGAACATTGCTTCGACAATTTATCCGCAGGTGTTAGAGAGTGGGTTCGGGACCGTAAACCCTCCACCCTGCATGAAGCTGCTCGCCTGGCAGATGAGTATACGGATGACCGCAGAAAACACTAGCTTCAGAGTGGAACATGAAACAGTAAAGACAAACTTAGCGACACTGGAGAAAAAGCTGACGCTGGCTCATAGTGAGGTGCAGCAACTCAAGGGCAACTTACGTTAGTATGAAGGGCTTGTGGATACCTATAAAGAGCAGGTACAAAAAACTTGTAAAGAAGCCGATGAGATTTGTCTCCAATTGGAAAGAAGCGTCTCTGAAAACAAAAACTTGAAAGAATGTTTAGCCCTGGTCTGGGCACTGAAGAAGTTGAATCCTTATTTATATGGACAGGAATTCTCTCTCATAACGGGAATGCAGATGGATTGTCCAGGCAAACTGACATTCCTACCACCTCCTAGTCCGGTCATCCCCAAGTTGACCCACCAGGAGGGGGCCATGTGACAGACCCCTCTGTCAACCTCCCTACGGATTATGGATTTGGGCATTATGTTAAGTCACCCTGTGCCTATTATAGGTACAGGGTGCAAATCCAACAGTACTGGAGGGGTTAACTTCAGTTTTTTGTAAATGAACAGACATACCTCATATGTTTGAGGGAACTTTTGTGAGTGAGCAATTGTTGTTTTTATATTTTCAATAAAGTGTGACCAGTTTTTACTACACTAAGATCGTGGATGCGCTCTTTCTCTTTTCGCTTTCTAGAGAAACATTTCTACATATTTCTAACAAAGCCTGGGAATATACACCATTGGGCAAAGAAGGAGCCCCATTTCATTTGTTTGGATTAACACAACAAGTACTATTGACTTGAATCTTTACATCTTCGCTATTTGAAGTGTTTTTTCTGTCAAACATTGGAGAGTGTGGCACTGTCTTAAGGTTTGGAAGTGAACTGGTTAAAGTGAATGGGAAGGAGGTCAGTGGTCTACGTGTGCTACCATGACCTTGCTCCATGTCTTGCGTGTCTTAAGATTCTTTAAGGGATTGCCCGTTATTTTAGATTTATTATAACTGATTTAATGTTTTATTTTTAGTTTTTATTTATTATCAGTTGATATCAAAATAAGCCATTGCTTTGCCAATCTTATATGGATGAACCACTTGCAACTTTGTCTAGATTCTTCAAAATTATAAACAGCTGTAGCTGACTGCTCCACGACCTGATAGGTTAATACAGATTCAAAAACCTCCAATAGGAATACAATTTCACCCTTTAAAAGCAACACTACCTGCACATTTTGGGCATCTTGATAAAGACTACGGCCGAAATGCGTAGATTTGCCCTCTGAGTGATCACAAAATATTGGATCATTTTTGGCTACTTTTTAGCTATTTAGTCAGCCATTGAACTCTGCCGGTTCCTTAATTTTTAAGGCTACTAAACCGATAAATCAAGGCTATTGCTAATAACACACCTCCAGTCTCCTGCCAAATAGACTGCAGAACGACCTCGCCTGGAACCTGAAACTCCTGCAAACCTTACGAAGGTAAACAGTTTCAGTACTTTAAAGAAAAAATCAGCATTTATCCAGACTGCTGGAATTTCAAACACCACATAAAATTGAGAGGAATCCAGTGAAGATTACAGCCAATACAATCAGCATTTTTAATTTTCACTAACATCAAGCCTGGAAGCTGAAACTCCTGCAAACCTTATGAAGGTAAACAGTTTCAGTACCCTAAAGAAATCCTGCATGTGACAGACCCCTCTGTCAACCTCCCTATGGATTATGGATTCAGGCATTATGTTAAGTCACCCTGTGCCCATTATAGGTACAGGGTGCAAATCCAACAGTACTGGAGGGGTTAACTTCAGTTTTGAGTAACTGTTAGTTTTGAGTAACTGTATTGTCTAAGACAGTTGTTGTTAGCAGTTGCACCAGTTTTTAAGCAGTGGCTAGAAGCAAAATAAATAGCTGATTTAGACTTAAACTTGGACTAAATTATTTAGACAACATTTTTAAGATGAGGATGTCTCTGCCTAACTAAAAGATATTGCGGATCCTACTGCCTCTCCGCTACAATTGGTGGCAAGCGACGGGTTAGTC
The DNA here is from genome assembly GCF_027579735.1 of Bombina bombina. NCBI lineage: Eukaryota > Metazoa > Chordata > Amphibia > Anura > Bombinatoridae > Bombina > Bombina bombina. The sequence continues at coordinate 1,158,102,539 of NC_069504.1, forward strand.
CTCATAGCCCAGAAGACCAACTACACATCCGGACCTAATGGGAATACAGTATGAAAGGCTGAAAAGAGCCACCATTAAAGACCTGCTAGAACAACGGGGCAGACAAGCCAGTAACCTCAGGAAGAGGGAGATTATTATATTATTATATGGACAGGAATTCTCTCTCATAACGGGAATGCAGATGGATTGTCCAGGCAAACTGACATTCCTACCACCTCCTAGTCCGGTCATCCCCAAGTTGACCCACCAGGAGGGGGGCATGTGACAGACCCCTCTGTCAACCTCCCTACGGATTATGGATTTGGGCATTATGTTAAGTCACCCTGTGCCTATTATAGGTACAGGGTGCAAATCCAACAGTACTGGAGGGGTTAACTTCAGTTTTGAGTAACTGTTAGTTTTGAGTAACTGTATTGTCTAAGACAGTTGTTGTTAGCAGTTGTAGTTGTTGCACCAGTTTTTAAGCAGTGGCTAAAAGCAATATAAATAGCTGATTTAGACTTAAACTTGGACTGAATTATTTAGATGACATTTTTAAGATGAGGATGTCTCTGCCTAACTAAAAGATATTGCGGATCCTACACTGCATCTTTCCAGATTGCTGGAACTTTGTAACATCATACATAATTGTGAGGAATCCAGCGTGATTACATCTAAACTTGTATGCTAATAATATTAGCGTCCACCTGCATCACCTGCATCACTAATATTGAATACAGAGAACCAGCAAAGTTCCTCCATCAAATGAACATTTGCTATTACTAATAGCGGTACAATTTTTTGCAATCTTTGATCCTTCATAAAGGTTGGACACCATCGACCAATAAGGTACCTTATCCTACATCACCATCAGCTGACTAGAAATACCCGTGACCTGAAAGATTTTTCTCCCTGCACATGGAGCAACTCTAAATGTGAGTACTAGTCAGTGAATAGCTGCAATTAAGGAACACATTGGCCTCTAGTTATGAAGCTCCGTACGTACCTGCCTTCGCCGGCCCCAATACGCTTCCCTAAGCTTGTCTCACATCGCCGCCGCGGACCTGAATATGCTCGCCAAAGTTATCAATAAATCTGTCAAAAAGCTGCACACCAAGTACGGGGCGATGAGCAGCGGACTGTGATAGTTATCAATCATCAATCTCGCTGCTCTTCGGCTTTTTTACAGCTTTATTGATACCCCTGTCACTAGGCACTCACACTATACTATACTGTTCTACCCCCTATAACGGCGCCCACAGAGCCCCCGCAACTAAATAAAGTTATTACCCCCTAAACAGCCGATCTTAGACCCCGCCGCAACTATAATAAATATATTAACCCCTGAACCGCCACTCCCGGACCCCGCCGCAACTATAATAAATATATTAACCCCTAAACCGCCGCTCCCGGACCCCGCTGCAACCATAATAAATATGTTAACCCCTAAACCGCCGCTCCTAGACCCCGTCGCAACTATAATAAATATGTTAACCCCTAAACCGCCGCTCCCGGACCCTGCCGCCACCTACAAAATACCTATTAACCCCTATCCTGCCCCCCATATACCGCCGCCACCTATAATAAATTTATTAACCCCTATCCTGCCCCCCATATACCGTCGCCACCTATAATAAATTTATTAACCCCTATCCTGCCCCCCCTACACCGCCGCCACTATAATAAAATTATTAACCCCTAAACCTAAGTCTAACACTAACCCTAACACCCCCTAACTTAAATATTAATTAAATAAATCTAAATAATATTACTCTTATTAACTAAATTAATCCTATTTAAAACTAAATACTTACCTATAAAATAAACCCTAATATAGCTACAATATAACTAATAATTACATTGTAACTATTTTAGGATTTATTTTTATTTTACATGCAACTTTGTATATATTTTAACTAGGTACAATAGCTATTAAATAGTTATTAACTATTTAATAGCTACCTAGTTAAAATAATTACAAAATTACCTGTAAAATAAATCCTTACCTAAGTTACAATTAAACCTAACACTACACTATCATTAAATTAATTAAATTACCTACAAATACCTACAATTAAATACAATTAAATAAACTAAACTAAATTACAAAAACAAACACTAAATTACAGAAAAAAAAAATATTACAAGAATTTTAAACTAATTACACCTAATCTAAGCCCCCTAATAAAATAAAAAAAATAAAAAAAATAATAAAAGTCCCTACCCTATTCTACATTACAAGGTAATCAGCTCTTTTACCAGCCCTTAAAAGGGCTTTTTGCGGGGCATTGCCCCAAAGTAATCAGCTCTTTTGCCTGTAAAAAAAAATACAACCCCCCAACATTAAAACCCACCACCCACATACCCCTACTCTAACCCACCCAAACCCCCCTTAAAAAACCTAACACTAACCCCCTGAAGATCTCCCTACCTTGAGTCGTCTTCACCCAGCCGGGCCAAAGTCTTCATCTGATGGGGCAGAAGAGGACATCCAGACCGGCAGAAGTCTTCATCCTATCCGGGCAGAAGAGGACATCCGGACCGGCAGACATCTTCATCCAAGCGGCATCTTCTATCTTCATCCATCCGATGAGGAGTGGCTCCATCTTCAAGACCTCTGGCGCGGAACATCCTTCTTGCACGATGACTACCCGACGAATGGCTGGTCCTTTAAATTATGTCATCCAAGATGGCGTCCCTCGAATTCCGATTGGCTGATAGGATTCTATCAGCCAATCGGAATTAAGGTAGGAAAAATCTGATTGGCTGATGCTATCAGCCAATCAGATTGAAGTTCAATCCGATTGGCTCATTGGATCAGCCAATCGGATTGAACTTCAATCTGATTGGCTGATTGCATCAGCCAATCAGATTTTTCCTACCTTAATTCCGATTGGCTGATAGAATCCTATCAAACAATCAGAATTTGAGGGACGCCATCTTGGATGACGTCATTTAAAGGACCAGCCATTCATCGGGTAGTCGTCGTGCAAGAAGGATGTTCCACGCCGGAGGTCTTGAAGATGGAGCCGCTCCTCGTCGGATGGATGAAGATAGAATAGGCCGCTTGGATGAAGATGTCTGCCGGTCCGGATGTCCTCTTCTGCCCGGATAGGATGAAGACTTCTTCCGGTCTGGATGTCCTCTTCTGCCCCATCGGATGAAGACTTCGGCCCGGCTGGGTGAAGATGACTCAAGGTAGGGAGATCTTCAGGCGGGTAGTGTTAGGTTTATTTAAGGGGGGTTTGGGTGGGTTAGAGTAGGGGTATGTGGGTGGTGGGTTTTAATGTTGGGGGGGGTTGTATTTTTTTTTACAGGCAAAAGAGCTGATTACTTTGGGGCATGCCCCGCAAAAAGCCCTTTTAAGGGCTGGTAAAAGAGCTGATTACTTTGTAATGTAGAATAGGGTAGGGACTTTTATTTTTTTCATTTTTTTTTATATTATTAGGGGGCTTAGATTAGGTGTAATTAGTTTAAAATTCTTGTAATATTTTTTTATTTTCTGTAATTTAGTGTTTGTTTGTTTTTGTAATTTAGTTTAGTTTATTTAATTGTATTTAATTGTAGGTACTGTAAATAAAAATAAATCCTAACATAGTTACAATGTGATTATTAGTTATATTGTAGCTATATTAGGGTTTATTTTATAGGTAAGTATTTAGTTTTAAATAGGATTAATTTAGTTAATAAGAGTAATATTATTTAGATTTATTTAATTAATATTTAAGTTAGGGGGGTGTTAGGGTTAGTGTTAGACTTAGTTTTAGTGGTTAATAATTTTATTATAGTGGCGGCTGTGTGGGGGGGGGCAGGATAGGGGTTAATAAATGTATTATAGGTGGCGGCGGTATAGGGGGGGCAGGATAGGGGTTAATAGGTATTATGTAGGTGGCGGTGGGGTCCAGGAGCGGCGGTTTAGGGGTTAACATATTTATTATAGTTGTGGCGTGGTCCAGGAGCAGCAGTTTAGGGAGTAATAGATTTATTTAGTTGCGGCAGTGTAGGGGGGACAGATTAGGGGTGTTTAGACTCGGGGTACATGTTAGGGTGTTAGGTGCAGACATCTCCCATAGGAATAATGGGATATCGGGCAGCAGCGAACATGAGCTTTCGCTATGGTCAGACTCCCATTGATTCCTAAAAATCCAGGTACGCTGGCCCGGAATAGTGGCGAGCGTACCTGGTAGTAGTTTGATAACTACCAAAAGTAGTCAGATTGTGCCGAACTTGCGTTCAGAACATCTGGAGTGACATAAGCATTTATCTGTGTCGAACTGAGTCCGGCGGATCGAAGCTTACGTCACTATATTCTACTTTTGCCGGACAGTAGGGGTTGATAACTAAGGTGAATCAGCCTCGCCACAAATACGCTGCGAAATTCCAGCGTATTTGCGGTTGACAGCTTGATAACTAGAGGTCATTGTGTAAAGCACTAATATTTACATTTTGTATCTGAACATAGATCTCAATGAGAACAATATACATAAATATCTACCACAATAACGAAGTATCACATCTATATCTCCAGAGTTATTTCTGAATGCCCAACGGTGATACAAGCCAAAATAACCTTTAATCAAGCCCTTACGATACACATTATCAGGGCCGCCACTAGAAATTTTGGGGCCCCTGACTTAACCATTGATAAGGGCCCCCCTCCTTTGACATGTGCAATTTTTGACCAAGTGACTAAAACGAATATGCACTTTATTCTTAAGTGTCTATTTAAACTTGGAAATGATGTAAAGGTAGTAACATACACTGAAACACACACACACACTCACACATAAGGATTCACATATAGACACTCTAGCAGACACGCAAAGAAACTCAGACACAGACACCCAAACAGACACTCAGCACTTGTTTACATTGACCTGACAAGTAATGAGGTAAACTACAGTTTTGTAAAAAAAAGGAGATTTAAAAAACAAAATATGGAGTTCAGGGGGTGACAGGGGTGACTCCTGTCAGGGGCCCAATGGGCTAGTGGGCCCCATGAGGCAAGAACTAAAAAAAAAAAAAATTGAGCATGGGAAATGTTATTACACGGAGTAAAGTATTAGCATTTGAGAGGAGAGGAGTGTGCACTAAACCACTATGCCAAAAAACAAAATCTGAGACCGCGCCAAAATAAAACTGCTACAACAAACTCCAGATGAAATAGAAGTCTCTCTAAACTTCTAGAAAATATGGACATACAATAAAGTAATCAAACGGAGCGCTCCAAATAAGAGCTAAAGTGTAATTGTATTGGATAGCATAAAATGTAACTACATATACTGTAAAAGAAAGCAAACGCAGAAAATAAACCACAATTGCCTAGCAGTACTGCAATCTAAATAACCTATTTCAGCTCTAAAGATAAAAATAAAGGACCCCAATCTAAATAAGAGTAGGATAATCAAAAGCTAACATCAAATAATTTATGTGTTTAATAAAAAGTAGAATTGATGCAATGATAGATTTCGGTAAATGCAACATTAATATATAATATGGTCAAGAAAAAATATAAACATTTATTAATACATTTAAGGTCGACCTTATAAGTAAATGAAAAACAAATCACATAAATTACATAAAATATTCATAACAGTGTGAAACAAATGAAAAAAGGTTATAAAAATGTCCCATATGGCCAAGGAGGCCAAAAAGTCTTTCACAAAGTCTTTTTAATCCTGAGTGTCTGTAAATGTTATCTCCGTAGTCGCAAATCTCCTGGAAACAAAAGATATTCTCCTTCAGGCAGTGTGAAGAGCCGTGTGTAAATTAATTAATCTCTACTCACAGTTTTAAAAAGCTGAAGTCTGCGATGAAAACTTGGCCTTAGAAAATACTTTATTCCGATTCTGGAATATCTCAAAAGGTATCAAAGTACTCCAAATTCAAAACGTGCAAAGTTCTTAAGGCAAGTTACAATAATATTGCCAAATATTACAACGTGTTATACCATCCGCAATCCTGGAGCCTAATAACCAAAGATACGGCTGCTCACTGAATAACCCTCTAGACCGATAAGCCAATATGATTAGCTCAAACAGTCAGAGGTGCCGTGGCCAAAATCCAGAAGCGCTGTTCACAGCGGTATTTCAAACGGCTCTATGCGGGATATATATTAAGCTCCGTCTAAGGAGTAATTTACCATAGAGCAACGCGTTTCAAATTACCCGGTAAAGAGCTTGACAAAGACTAATTTGAAACGCGTTGCTCTATTTGGAGCGCTCCGTTTGATGACTAAACCACTATGCACAGTGTGAGACAGACTTGGCACTTTATATGTACAGTGTGTGCCTGAGTCAGAAAACGGATCACTTTCATTTGCAGAGGAGGTAGGAATTACTTAGCAAATGTTTTTTTTTTATTTCTTTGTGCAATTTAAGATTGTAACTTCAGTGTGGTAGTAGTTGTATGGTGGGGCCAGGGGTCCATAAAAACACATTTTTTTAGCAGCAGTGTATTTATGATTATTTGACAATGCTGTAGAAATTCTATATTTAAAACCATGCAGAAATGTTTCCTCCTCAATACACAAATGATATATATTACATTCCAGTTTACTGCCCCTTTATGCAAGGACTGTCCAGATGCAAGGAGGCATTTTATCTAAGATTTTTACATCTGCATAACATGTTATTCTCTCAGACTAAGATTGCTCAGTGTTGGAAATGAGACAGGTTAACTTAAAACTGTTCAGTTTACACTACAGCTGACTTCATTTTGAAATACATACCAACAAACTCAAATCCTGCATTTAACCAGATCTAATGGTATGAGTACCACAGCTTATGGTTCCACCAAGACCATATAGAGTACAGCATTTTCAAAATCCACAAGTACAGCTGACAGATGGGAACATTTGTACACTATATTTGAAGTGGTGCTCTTGGTTGGGGAAAATGGGAAAAATATCAAACAAACATATGTCAACCTTTTAAAAGTACTTTTCTTCATTTAGCTATCTACCCAGATCATTAATGTACAATTTTGAATTCACAGAATTATTTTTGTTTGCACATTTACAAATATGATTCTTTAAAAAGTGATCTCTTCATTTCTGCATTTTTTTTTATCATGCATGTCACACACTGTTGAGTGTTTCTGTGGGTGTCTGTGTTTATGTCCTTGTGCTTTGGTTTGTGTCTCTATGAGTGTGTATGTATTTTTATTCTGTTGGTATCTCTGTGAGGGTGGGTGTGTATGTCTTTGTGCATTTTCTGTGGATGTCTGTGAGGGTGTGTGCATATGTCTTTGAGCTTTTTCTATGGGTGTCTCTGTGAGGGTGGGCGTGTGTTTGTCTTTGTGTATTTTCTCTGGATGCCTCTGTGAGGGTGGGTGTGTATGTCTGTGTTTTCTGTGGGTGAGGGTATGTGTGTGTATGTATGTCTGTGTTTTCTGTGGATGTCTCTGTGAGGGTGTGCATTTTCTGTGGGTGTCTCTGTGAGGGTGTGTGTATGTCTTTGTGTGTTTTCTGTGGATGTCTCTGTGAGGGTGTGTGTGTGTGTGTGTGTGTGTGTGTGTGTATGTATGTCTGTGTTTTCTGTGGATGTCTCAGTGAGGGTGTGTGTATATCTATGTCATTCTGTGTTTTATGTGGTTGTCTCTCTGTGTGTGTATGTCTTTGTGTGTTTTTTGTGGGTGTCTCTCTGTGTGTGTGTGTATGTCTTTGTGTGTTTTCTGAGGCTGTCTCTGTTGGTGTTTCCTTGGGTGTATGTGCAAGTTTGAGTTTGTGTGTGTGTGTGTCCATTGTCTGTTCCTTTTTAGGACATTTTGACCTTACTACTGATTATTCACATCTTTCTACAGACTTTGAGACTAATGAGACCTTTCCGGAAGTCACCAATCTACCATTTAACCTTTAAATTATTGTTTAGGTAGTTCAGGGCCCTTCCTTTCAGCCACTGCATGCTGTTGTCATCATTTAGTTGGCATCTTCCTTTACAAAAAGATAATCAGAACTCCATATTTTGTTTTTTAAATCTCCTTTTTTTTACAAAACTGTAGTTTACCTCATTACTTGTCAGATCAAGTGCTAAGTGTCTGTTTGGGTGTCTGTGTCTGAGTTTCTTTGCGTGTCTGCTAGAGTGTCTATATGTGAATCCTTATGTGTGAGTGTTTGTGTGTTTCAGTGTATGAGTGTGTCTGTGTGTGTGTGTATGTTACTACCTTTACAACATTTCCAAGTTTAAATAGACACTTAAGAATAAAGTGCATATTCGTTTTAGTCACTTGGTCAAAAATTGCACATGTCAAAGGGGGGGGGGCTGATCAATGGTTAAGTCAGGGGCCCCAAAATTTCTAGTGGCGGCCCTGAACAAATTAGAAGCATGCTTGTTACATTATTTATATAAATTTACAAGCATTTAATTAGATGTAGCTGTGACGTTTATGACACTTTGCACGTCAGATGAGCAATTCCGATGCTTCTAATTTGTTCTCAGATTCTTAAATTACAAATGGTTGCGTTCCAAAGTTATCATTCGTTCTCTTCATACACTCCCTGTTTGTCTCGTTGTATACATTTCAATATGGTTCAATTGTTTTTTTAAATGAATATGATTATCGTTGTAACTTCTGTGTCTAGTGAGTCAATGCATTCAGATTCACTAAAAGAGAATCAGGTTTATACCTTCATAAAGGGGGCCCTTAATCTCTACAGACCTGTGCGCAACTTACATATGGGCATCAGAATGTTCATTTATGATTTGCAATGAAGTATAACAACATTAAAAATATATAATGTTATTGAAAATTGTATGAAGCTGATAACTGCTCGCGTAAAGAACAGGCAGGTTTTACTTGTATTGGCTTTTGCGTAGGACTCTAAATACACATTGGGAAAAAAAACTAAAAATCTGTAAAAAACGACTTTTTCGTAAGAGTTTTGCGTCTTTAACCAGTTACCTTTACATGGAAATATCTTTTACAGTATATGCTATCTGGAGGGATGAACACATTTATATAGTGATGTGTATATAAACACACAGTGCACATTTTCTATAGTTTATAATATTAAATCCAAGAGCGTCTTACTCTCCCAGAGCAACAAAACATGTTAATTATTGACGCTGCCTGCATATTAACTGCTAATTAGTATCTGTGATTGCTGAAGATAATCTGCCTTTGCTCTATTAATTAGTTCACACATCTATGACACGTTCTTTAGCATCCTGATTGTTTTGTATATATATATATATATATATATATATATATATATATACTGCATTACTAATCGTAACTTATTTATGCATTTTTCATTATTTCTTTTTATTAAAGCAAAACACTTTTTTTCAATGTGAAAAATCTCACTAATTAGTGTCACTGTTTGAAGATTTAATACTAATTATTTTCTCTGACAAAAATAATCCACGTGTTTGTTATTAATTAGTTCATGCAGTTATGTCCCTTTTTACTAAATAAAAGAAACAGTAATTAGTTTAACCTTAATAAGAAGTAACATTAGTACAGTAGTAACTAGCTGCGCAAAGCACTGCCGAGTTGTACTGAGTACAGTACTGAGTACTGTAGGTCCGTGGTCCAGAGGTCACTTCTGCAGTGTTTTCTGACTTTCCCTGGTGTTATAGTGAGTTGGAGGTCACTTATCTATCGAGAAATCCTTCACCTCTTGGTGCATAGAAAACTTCCCCCTGGATAACGGTCTCAACAAATGCATCCCGAACATTACAGAATAAAAAGATTAACCCCTTCATTACCGGGACTTTCAAAGACGAACTTGACCAAAATACCGCAGAATTTATCACTCCATTTAAACAGAAAATGAGCCTTTTTTTAAAAAAATTATTATTAACCTGTCAAAACTATATATATATGGCGTGTGGGGTCGACACGGCCATTCCCTGCTGACGGAACTGGCGGGCTATCTGCCTGCCCAGGATCATCGGTGGAAGTTGTCCGTGAGTGACACAGACACGAAGTTGTCCAGCTTGTTGCCCAAAGGTGTTCTTTCACAAGCGTCTCACACTGGTTTGGTTCATGGCTCCTCTACGCAGCAGGGACTAGATAAGTATCGGCTATACTTACTGTTTTTCCAGTGACTCATCCTGGACTTTTCTTACTATAACAGGTTCATATGCTGTATCATTACACATTGCTTAGCACAATTGCGGGACTCTTTGTAGCTACTTAGCTTGAATTATTATCCTGCAGATGAACATTTATTAACACTTTGGAACTGTCCATCAAGTGACTTTAGCCGATCTTGCTTGAACTATTCATTTGCTAACAGTTTTTTTCTTATGCATGTTTGATTACCTTTATCCTAGCATATGTTTACAGGGTTCACCTTGCTCAATTTGTACACCATCATTATTATATGTTTATTGCACACATTAGTGACTTTTCCATAATGGCCACCATTAATGTACCCACAGGGGTTATAGATGAAAATAAAAGAAAACGCATTATGGAAAATGCACTAAAAGGTGATAGTCAAACGACAGTTCTTACCAATGAGGATGACATTACTAATGTTTTTTCTAAGTTAGAATTGTTAAGGTTTAAACAAACAAATTTGTGGTGGGATGTAGAGTTCTTAGAACTCTACATATCAGAACGAAAAGTACCTAGGGGGTTAAGAATGAAGAAGTTCCCCTCCTTTGCACTTAACAATACTAAGTTTATGGAGGAATGCAACGATAATTTAACCAATTGTTCAATTATACTGATGAAACAGCTTTTGTGTCATAAAAAAGAGGAAAGGGAACAGGTCCTCACCGACATTAATAATGCAATTGTAACTTTAAAACCATTTGAATTTACTCAGAAATATGCAGATTATACAAAACAACTAAATGAGAAAATTGATAATTTAGACACTGTTTTATCTGATAGAAAGGTACAAAAATATCAGAGGGATGTTAAAGACTATGAGCTTAACATAGTCTACTCCTGGCAACAACATAAACCCACTAGATCGAATTGGCTGTCTAGTAAGAAAAATAAAAATAAAATCCGAAAATGGAATAAAACTAAGAATGACCAAAGTAAGCATGTTAGTGCTGCGGAATCTGTTGGCGCTCTACAAATAACCGATAATAATAATAATAATGTTACCTTTTCTAGCTTTGATACAGACTACCAGGACACTAGTGCACATTCAACAGAGGGTGAATAGACACATTGCCCTCCAGCTCCTAATAGAACTAGTTTGGACCCCAGTAATAGTAGAACAGAGCTAAAAGCTCTGGTAAGACAACCTAACCAAATGAGTACACCTAAAAATGCAGAAACTAAAGAGAGAGCTGATAAAACTGAGACTACCTTTCGTTACCCCAGCAGGGTCAGAAAAAATGTAAAGAAAAAGCGGTCATCAACCTCTCTGATTACACTTTGTCTAACACTGAATTGAATCTCCTAAATAAAGGTTTGTCATATGCACCAGCTCACAATTTTGATTTGGTTAACACCCTTATAGACATTAACAAATTTGTTCGGAAAATAGTTTTAAAGAAACATTTTAAGCATAATGTTGACGATCACTTATCATACTCTGCACCTACACCCACTCAGCAAGAATCAGTGGGACTAAAATACACTGATCTGACCCATTTAACCAATCTAATCACTTTGGAACAGGAATCCACCAGACATAGTGATACATTGGTTAACAATAGCACGCCTTTTGTGTATAAGAGCACATCTCACTTTTACCCAATTCACTCAAGACACCACTTGTTAGACCTTTATCAGAGTGTAGTGGAGAAAGAACTTACTGACCTATACAGGACTATTGACAAGGGGGGGGTCTTAGTCTTAAACAAACAGGATTATGTTAGTGAAGTTGACTCTCAACTTAATGATTCCACATTGTACTCTAAACTAACGTTTAATCCCACCAACTCCTTTAAAAACAAATTGAACCATTTACTGGATTTTGCAGTTGAACATAACTTTATTGATAAGGAACTAGCGAATTATCTTTATGTGGAAGAGCCGACCACCCCATATTTCCGGATTGTACCAAAAATACACAAGGGATTGGAAAAACCAACCAGGCGGCCCATTGTGGCAAGCACAGGATCACTCTGTGAAAGATTGGGTGGCTGGCTCGACCATGTACTTCAACCTACTATGTTGGCCTTTACCAGGCTATATTAGGGATAGTAAACATCTGATAACTTAAATCAAAAACATCACCTGGAGGGAAACATGCATGTGGGTGACTATTGATGTTACAGCCCTCTACTCCAATATTCCCCATACATTGGGCCTAAAAGCAATTGACTTTATGTTACACAGACACTCCAATTACAGTGATGAGTTTATAGCATTCATTATTCAAACCACTGAGTTTCTGTTACAAGATAATTTCTTTATCTTTCAAGGCAAATACCATTTACAAAAATGTGGCACGGCGATGGGGGCTAAATTTGCCCCCGCCTATGCTAACATCTATATGGGGTGGCTAGAGTTAAATCGCATTTTTTCAGACTCCTTCCCCTACAAAATGAATGTCATACTGTATGGTCGTTTCATAGACGACAAAATTGTCATTTGGGACAATAATGAGGGTCACACTGTCGACAGTTTATTGACTTCATGAATGACAATGAATATAATTTAACATTTACAGCTCAGACGCATAAAACTAATATAGATTTTCTAGACCCGAGCCTAGGCATTATACATAATGCAATTTCAACGTCGACTTATCGTAAACCCTTGGCTAGAAATACAATACTAAGAGCTGACTCATGCCACCTTCACCATTTGAAGAGGGGTATCTCTAAAGCTCAATACTTGCATTTGAGGAGGAACTTACTGAGTTAACACAATATCACTCACAAGCACAGGAACTGACTAACAGACTGATTGACAGGGGCTATCACAAAAGATTTGTTACAACGAATAGAAAGACAAGTGGCAGATTTAAATAGACAGGACCTACTTATGGTAAACAACAACATCAATAAGAATTACGATCGTGAAAATGCCATAATGCCACACCAGAATATATTGTTCATTACACAATTCAGTAGACAGTACC